>NW_026056492.1:0-1628 GCF_023757985.1 Alternaria ethzedia | reverse complement strand
AAATATGTTCTAATAAAGCTATAAGCGCCTAGCTAGGCTTATAACTTGTAAAGAATAAATAGATAACAAGAACTATTCTCTAATAATAGAATATAGCTTTGTTAGAACAAAGTAGTTAAATACTATAATAAATAGTATTAACTAATAAAGATTACAATATAATTGCAGAGTAGATAATAGATAAAAGGTAATAATATTATTGCTAGGTAAAGAATAACTATAGAGAATTGCTATTTCTTTTATAGAAAATAGCTACTAGAATAATTACGTAAATATCTACCTATTTCTACCTAAAGATAAGAATTTATAATTAAATCCGCTTAATTCCTATTAATTTCTAGATTTATAATCTAAGTCTGCTAAATTCTTCTTATCTTCTAGATTTATAATCTAGACTAGTACTAATTATATTAGTCTATACGTTATATTGCATAAACTAATAATTAGTTTATTACTAGATCTTTTAGTAATTACAGAAAGAGAGATAAGAAGATAAAAGTTATTAAATTACGTAATAACTCTAATATTAACTAGGCTAAGACAAATAGAGGTATTTTAGAATCTTCTAGTATAGTAGATTAAAACTAGCTACTAAAATCTTAATTACGTAAGTAATTAGATTTACTAGGAATTTTTCTAATTTGTTAAGAAATTATAATAAGTGCAATCTTAACAAAGCTTAATAATAATAAAAAGATAATAATAACTAAGTTATTATAATCTTTACAGTTCTTTGCTTTGTGTATATATAAGAAGTAAATGTTAATAGTAATACTAATTATAATAAGTTAGAGTATATTAAACTAACAAGCTTTTTAAAAAACTATATAGTTACTTTAAAGTACTTTATAATTAGTATAACTTCTCTCTAGGTCTTATAAATAGAGTCTACTAGATTATAAATAATAGATAAAAAAACTTTTAAGCTATTAAAACTAAGCCTAAGCTTAAATACCTTTTACTACTTATTAATACTACTTATCTTTCTTACATAACTTTATAATAAAAACTTCTAATTTTAATTTAACTTATCTATTACTACTAATATAATATAGAAAATACTTAGAAGTATTAGCTACTACTATATTATACGCAGTCTCTTTTAAAAGTAAGTACTACTACTACTTCTATTATAGTTATAATTACTTAAAAGCTTAAAAAGGTTAAAGAACTAGTAGTAGTAGTAACATATCTATAGTACTATAAAGAAGCTATTTGTTCTCTATAGTTTAATACACTAGCTAGTTATCTTAGAAAGATTTTTAATATATCTATAGTTTATAGTTGTTACGTATTTAACTACAAAGTTATTAATAAGCTATTAGTATTACTCTTTTATCTTAATTATCTACCTTACTTATATTATTAGCTTATTTATAAGTTTATAGTTATTATTATTATTAATTACTAGCTTATACAAAAGCTATAGTAGCTTAAAGTAGCTTAGAAATCTAAGATAGTACTATTAGAATCTACTTATAGTATTAAGAAGTAAATTATATATATTTTATAAAGTTAATTTACGTAAGCAAGAGTTAGTTATACTATTTAGTAAAGTTAAGAGCTATTTAGCGTGAGTACTATACTTTAGAGTACTTAATATACTTAGAAGAGCTACTATATATTAT
>NW_026056491.1:0-1642 GCF_023757985.1 Alternaria ethzedia | reverse complement strand
ACCTATCTATAGATAGACTTAGCTAGTATAAGCTAATTATTCTTCTTATTAAGTTAAACTAAGCAAACTTACTAGAATAACTTAGAATAGTTAGTAGACTTATAAAATAGAATAGTCTAGAAAAGTAAGTATATACGTTAAAAAGCAGTAGTCTAGTAGTAAATAGAAATAGTTATAGATAGAAAGATTAGTTATACGCTAAAGAGGGTAATCTTACCTAGTTTAAGAAGGTAATACTAGTACTTATAGTTCTTTAGAAGTATATAGTAAAACTTATCTATAATAATTCTTTCTAGTAAATACTTAGTTATATATTATAGGTAGTATAATATATCTATAAAGGCTAGTTTACTAAGGTACTCTAGCGTAGTAAGAATAATAGAAGCTAATTTATTATAATAGCTATTCTACTAAACTATAGTAGAAATAGAATACTTTTTATACTAGGCTATAAGGTTCTATTATAATATAGTAAGAAAGATAATAATTACGCTTTAGCTATAGTAATACTAATAATAGAGAAGAAGAAATGTAAAACTCTTACTAGTATCTATATCTATAATATAAGTAATAATAGTGTTACTATATATAATAGCGTAAATAATAGCTTTTTATCTAAGCTAGAACTTAGTGTTAGAGCTAAAGTTTACGCAAAGAAGTAGCTATAACTATAGTATATTATATTCTATATAGTTAGCTAAGAGAGTAAATAGGTCTCTAATAATATTATCTAATTTATTATTATTAAAGAATCTAAAAGCCTTATACTATTTTATAAATACTTTATACTATCTATAAGCTTTTTTAAACTTTTTATTAAATACTATAATAATACTTTAGAAGTAGATAATAGCCTCTATTCTTACTAAGTGCTTAGCCTATATCTTATAATTTTTAGCCTCTTAGTTATCTACTATTTTATTAATATTCTCTTAGATTAACTTAGTGTATTTACTATCTACTTTTCTTCTAAAGGTAATAATAAGATAGTGTATAGTACTAATATTAATTTATATACTTATATATTTCTTTATATATATAGTAATAACTATATAAAGGCGCTAAAAGGTAATAAGCTACTTACCTTTAATATTAGACTAAAGTAGACTACTTATAGCCTATTATAAGTAAAGATTCTAAATATTATCTAAAGTAAGAGAAAGAATAAGTGTATAGAAAGAATAAATAAGCTAAAAGTACTATATAAGTAAATAACTAACTACTTTAGGTAAAAATTAATAGATAATCTTAATAGACTTATTATAGTTATACCTCTTATAATATTAGAGAATAATAGTAATAAGAGTATTATAGAGAAATACGTTATAAAGTATACTATTAGATAGATTTTTATAGTAAATACTAAGAAGTTTAGTACCTTATACTAGTTATCTACTAGTAAAATAAACTAAGCTAAGAAGTAGGTTAAGAAAGTGTTAGGTAAGATTATAGTACTACTTAATTTAATAAAGGTTAATAAGATTTATAATAAGTACTTTCTAGCTCTATTATATAGTAGCTAAGTACTAGTTCTTAATAAAGTTAGCTTCTACTTTAAGTAGTATAGACTTATAAGAAAAGAAGCTATAGCTTACTATCTTATCTCTAGAATTTTCTATAAGCTACTTCTAGAGTATAGATA
>NW_026056490.1:0-1643 GCF_023757985.1 Alternaria ethzedia | reverse complement strand
ATATAAGTGTATTTTCTAAATACCTTATTATATAGTATATAGTAGTATATATTCTTTTAATAATTTAAAAAACTAAAACTACGCTATAAGGTTTTATACGTTTTAATCTTATTTATAAGTATAAAAATAAGAAGCTAGAATTTAGTTTAGATTCTATAGAGAAAAAGAGTATATAGGTATTCTACGCGCTTTATATACCTCTAAAAAGATATTTAGAAGTTATAGTAGAGTACTAAAAAGAAAGAGATATTTTAAAAGTTACGTTTTTTAAAGCTTAATAATTAAATAACTTAAGTAGCTAGTATAAAACTTTTTTAATAAACTTAGATAAAAATATAAATATAATTTTAAATCTTTAGTATATAAGCTTAGTAAGCTTTTAGACTCTAATATACTAGCTTAAAAATAAGCTTAAAATTATAGCTCTCTAAATTAGTATATAGCTTTTTACATAGTAGAAAAAAGTATAGCTTATAAGTTTAAATAAAGTCTTTTAAGTTTTTATAATCTTTTAAATTAAATAACTAGATAGTAGCTATTTCTACTAATTTTAAAATTAAGACTTTAGATTTTAACTTTAAAGCTTTATAACTTACTTAAACTTATCTAAAAAAAATTACTTAAATAATAAAAGATTTATAGTTCTAGTCTAAGATTATAGCTTAGTTCTAAAGATAGTAATATTCTATTTTTAGTATTTTTATAAATCTTTATAGAATTAAAGTAGCTATAAAAAGCTAACTATATAATATAAAGTAAGGTATACTAACAAAAGTAGTTTATATAAGTATATACTAATAGTTAATAAAAAAAAGTTTAAAAAAATAGAAACTTAAGATTTTAAGACTTCTAGCCTGTAAAGTAGTATAACCTAGCTAGAACTAGAGATAAAAAGCTAAGATTTAAAAGCTAGGCTATATAAAATATAAGTATTTTCTCTAGGCCTTAGAGATAGAGTCTACTATAGTATATCTTATAATATTATACTATATTATAAATAATAAATAAATAAACTTTTAAGCTACTATATTAAAACTAAGCTTAATAGACTTAAACGCCTCTTACTATATATCTATACTTCTCTTTCTTATATATTTATAATAAAGACTTATAATCTATATTATCTTATTAATTACTACTAAGAATATAAAAATAATATCTAGTAGTAGTACTACTATATTATACGTAGTTTCTTCTTAAGGTAAGTACTACTACTACTACTTTTATTATAGTTATAAATACTTAAAAGCTTAAGAAAATTTAAAAATTAGTAGTATAATATATCTATAGTACTATAAAAGAGCTATATATTCTTAATAGTCTAATACACTAGCTAAATACTCTAAACAGATTTTAAATATATCTATAAGCTACACTAGTTACGTAATCTACTAGAGGCTTATTAATAAGCTATTATTACTCTATTATTCAGATTATCTATTCTACTTATATTATTAGCTTTATTATAGGTTTAGTTATTATTACTATTAATTACTAGCCTATATAGAAGCTAGTACAAATATAGCTTAGAGTATAGTAGTAGATAGAATAATAGTAGAAAGTAGAGAAAACTATAACTATAAAGAAATAGTAATAAATTTCTAAGAACTTAAGTATTTAAAGCTATTTCTAAAATAAGGCTA
>NW_026056489.1:0-1655 GCF_023757985.1 Alternaria ethzedia | reverse complement strand
AGTATACGCTTAATAAAGATTCTAATAATAAAAATAATAGAGCTTTAGTAACTAAGTCTATACATAAGCGCAGCTCTAAGAAGCTTATTTTTATTACTACTAGTAAGCTTTACAAGATAGTATGCCTCTAATACTCTTAGTCTATAAGTACTAGAAAGGCTACTAACTCTTTCTATAAAAACTACGTAAGTATTAATAAGAGTAAGAAGTCTAAGCGCTATCTTACTAGTGCTATTAGTAATTATAGATATAATAATATATACGTATACTCTTTTTTAAGCTTAAAGAGCTTTACTAACTCTTTTTTAGACCTAAGTATATAGAGAAGGTTACTAAGCGTATAGTTAATTAGTTTTACACTATAGAGTAGAACCTAAAGACTAGTTATCTACTTAATATTAAGAACTCTTACTTTTATAAGCTTATTTATAACTATAACACTACTTTTAAGTAGTACCTTAAGCATAGCTATATAATCTAGAGTTATAGTAAGAAGTAGAGCTTTAATACCTTAAAGATAGAGCGTAATACTAATAAGTCTAAGAATACTTTTAGTATTAAGTAGTCTTAATCTAACCTTAATAATAAGACTAATAACACTTCTACTTCTAAGCAGCGCTCTTCTAGTAAGTTTTATTCTAGTACTCTAACTTCTTAGTACTAATAAGCTTTATAGAACTTTATTTAGTAGTTAAGTAGGTTAACTATAATAAGACTATAGATAATAGTGTAGCGCTCTCTAATAATAATAATAAAAAAGTATCTTCTAAGACTATTACTAATAATACTATTATAGTTATCTATAAGAGTATTACTACTAAGCTTAGTTACGCATTTACGTCTATAGAGAAAGTTATACTCTTTTAGTTCTTTACTTTAGAGTTTAAGTATCTCTAAGCTTATAAGAATACTACTAATAACTAGTAGTGCTTTTCTAACTTTACGCTTAAATAACTAAAAAAGCATTACTCTAATTATAGTTCTAGATATATACTTTTTATCTTACTACGCTTTTTAGAGCGTATACTTTAATAAAAGTCTTTTTTAATAAGTAGTTTTTTATAAACTTATAAAAGAGGCTATACTTAAAATATACTTTCTACTACTCTTTAAGAAAAGTAGCTAAAAACTCTTTTATACTTTATAAGCTTTATAATACTACTAATAATTTAATATTCTTTATATTTAACTACTTCTTAAAGTAGGTAAATTACTAAACTAATAGATTTTTAGTAAGCCTATTAGCTAGTATACTCTTAGTCTCTAAGTACTTAACTCTAAAAGACTTTTTAGCGTACTCTTACCTTAGCTATATATTTTAGATATTAATATATCTAAAGCGTATTATTATATACTTATTAGTACTAACTACTAAGCGTATAGTTTACTAGTTATTATAGAAAATTATCTACGCTACTTCTAAAGTAAGAGTAAGCTTCTAAAATAGCCTTTTAAGAGCTATTACTTCTTTACTAATATACTTAAGAGTAAGAAGCTCTACTTTTATAGTTAAGGTTATTATAGTTACTTATTATACTACTTTCTAAATAATAGTACTTCTAAAGAGTATAATAAAGTAGCTTTATAAAGAGTGCTTAGTCTCTAGATTATTTATAAAAGAAGTGTTACTATAAATTATAAGCTCTACTCTAGAG
>NW_026056488.1:0-1657 GCF_023757985.1 Alternaria ethzedia | reverse complement strand
CGCGTATACTATATATATATTCTATATATATATTTAATTTGCGTATTCTATCTACGTATTCTATCTACGTATTCTACCTACGTATTATAGATAATAAGCCTAGAATATACTACTTTTCTAGATTAGAGCGTAGGCCTATACGCTACTAGTAATTTATAGAGCTAATTAATAAATAATAAACTAGTACTTATAAACTTTAGTTTACTTTACGTATATAAATATATATATACACTTACCTAACACGCTTAAGCTAGATATAATAGTGTATACTATATTACTAAACTACTATATAATATTATCTTACTACTAGTTTTGCTAGTACTAGAACTCTTAGTTTTACCTCTACTACCTCTACTAATAACTCTACTAGATAACGCACTATTTATACGTAACGCGTTTCTCTCTCTTATAAGTTTTATATTACCTATTACTATAATAACTATCTATAGTTATAAGTAGAATAGCTATACGCCTAAATCTTAGAAAGAATAATACTATAAACCTAGAAAACTAAAATAAAGTATAAAAGCGCTTAAGCCTATAGCGCCTAAGCTTAGAAACGCTACTCTAGAGTAATACTCTACTAAATTCTAGGCTACGTTTAATAAAAAGCTAAAGTATCTAAAGATTAGAGATTATTAGAAGCGTAATAGTAAGAATAAATACTTTTTTATCTATACGCTTTATTATGTAAAAAAGAGTAGCTAATATATACTTAGCTAGAAGTTATATAACTAATATCTAAATTATTATAGTTAGCTCTCTAAACTCTCTAAAAGTGCTAAGAAAGAATATAAGTACTATAAGAACTATAAATACTATAATAGTAGCTCTAGTAAAGTCTACTAGGCTATAAAGAGTTATATATCTAAATATTAGTAGCTAAAGAAATAGTGTAAAACTTTATATTAATATCTATCTAATAAGAAGAAAAAGTAGATAAAGAATAAAAGAATTTAGTAGGCTACCTCTAACTAGAACTCTAACTCTATCTCTAAAGATAATAATAATAATAATAATAATAATAATAATAACGCTAATAACGCTAATAACACTAATAATACTAATAACGCTAAGAACACTAAGAATAATAATAGTAATAACGCTAATAATAATAATAAAGAAGAAGAAGAAGAGCGTAATAATAAAAACTATAGTAATAGTAATAATAATAGTAATAAGAATAAGAGTAGAAATTAGAATTAGTCTATAAGTAGGCGTAGTAAGAGTTTAAGATTAGGTAGCTTAAATAAACGTCTCTCTAGCGGTAATAATATATATAAGTCTACTTTAGATCTACTATAACACTCTTATAAATAGCTATTAATTAATAGATTAGAGAATAACTAAGATATTATATCTAAGAGCTTTTCTATAAAAGATAGTAATAGAAAAGACTACTCTTAAACTAACGTATATACTAGGTTTATATAGAATAGTGTTTTACCTAGTTCTAGTTATAAAAGATAACTAGACTAAGACTTATCTAATAGTAAAGAAGAGTCTAGTAGTTAATCTTATAATAGAAATAGTTCTAATAAAGGCTCTATTAGTAATACTAAACGTACCTACTAGATAAATAATAATAGTAGAAGTACCTTCTATAGCTAAGGTATTCTTAAGTATAGCTTACTATCTAGTTAGCTCTATAGTATAT
>NW_026056487.1:0-1658 GCF_023757985.1 Alternaria ethzedia | reverse complement strand
TTCTACTACTATCTTTTCTAACGCTTCTAAGCTTTCTACTAAAGCCTTAGATAAGCTCTCTATTTCTTAAGAGAGTAGCACTATTTATAACACTTTACCTTTTCTTAGCTCTACTCTTAAAAAGAAGTAGTATTCTTTTATTATTATAAGTAGTATAAAGAGCTCTCTCTTTAATCTAGAGCTCTCTATCTAGTCTAATAGTTTAGATATTACTAATTCTTCTAATAAGTATAATAATAAGAAGTATAATAGTAAGAAGTATACGCTTAATAAAGATTCTAATAATAAGAATAATAGAGCTTTAGTAACTAAGTCTGCACGTAAGCGCAGCTCTAAGAAGCCTATTTTTATTACTACTAGTAAGCTCTATAAGATAGTATACCTCTAATACTTCTAGTCTATAAGCACTAGAAAGGCTACTAACCCTCTCTATAAAAACTATGTAAGTATTAATAAGAGTAAGAAGTCTAAGCGCTACCTTACTAGTACTATTAGTAATTATAGATATAATAACGTATATATATACTCTTTTTTAAGCTTAAGAAGCTTTACTAACTTTTTTTTTTTAGATCTAAGTATATAGAGAAGGTTACTAAGCGTATAGTTAATTAGTTTTACACTATAGAGTAGAATCTAAAGACTAGTTATCTACTTAATATTAAGAACTCTTACTTTTATAAGCTTATCTATAACTATAACACTACTTTTAAGTAGTATCTTAAGCATAGCTATATAATCTAGAAGTATAGTAAGAAGTAGAGCTTTAATACCTTAAAGGTAGAGCGTAACACTAATAAGTCTAAGAATACTTCTAGTATTAAGTAGTCTTAATTTAACCTTAATAATAAAACTAATAATACTCTTACTTCTAAGTAGCGCTCTTCTAGTAAGTTTTATTCTAGTGCTCTAACTTCTTAGTGCTAATAAGCTTTATAGAACTTTATCTAGTAGTTAAGTAGGTTAACTATAATAAGACTATAGATAATAGTGCAGCGCTTTCTAATAATAATAATAGAAGAGCGTTTTCTAAAACTATTACTAATAATACTATTATAGTTACCTATAAAAGTATTACTACTAAGCTTAGTTACGTATTTACGTCTATAGAGAAAGTTATACTCTTTTAGTTCTTTATCTTAGAGTTTAAGTATCTCTAAGCTTATAAGAATACTACTAATAACTAGTAGTGCTTCTTTAACTTTACACTTAGATAACTAAAGAAGTATTACTCTAATTATAGTTCTAGGTATATACTTTTTTATTTTACTACGCTTTTTAGAGCGTATACTTTAATAAAAGCCTTTTCTAATAAGTAGTTTTCTATAGGCTTATAAGAGAGGCTACACTTAAAATACACTTTTTACTACTCTCTAAAAAGAGTAGTAAAAAACTCTTTTATACCTTATAAGCTTTATAATACTACTAATAATTTAATATCTTTTATATTTAACTACTTCTTAAAGTAAGTAAATTACTAAACTAATAGATTTTTAGTAAGCCTATTAGCTAGCATACTTTTAGTCTCTAGGTACTTAACTCTAAAAGACTCTTTAGTATACTCTTACCTTAGCTATATATTTTAGATATTAATATGTCTAAAGCGTGTTATTATATACTTATTAGCGCTAACTACTAAGTGTATAGTCTACTAGTTATTA
>NW_026056486.1:0-1659 GCF_023757985.1 Alternaria ethzedia | reverse complement strand
AAAAGTAGTAATAACAAAGATATAGAAATGTCTATGTCTACTACTAAGAAAAATAATAATAATAAGTCTAATAATAATATTAAGACTTGTAATTATTGTAAAAAGAAAGAACATTTAGAATCTAATTGTTTTAAGAAATATTCTAATTTAATTAAGAATAAATCTATTAATAATACTACTAAAGAAGAAACTATTTTAACTTCTTCTATAGTTAATAAAGATAATAGTAATAGTACTATAGACTTTATTTTAGATTCTAGCGCTACTATACATACCTACTATATTAAAGAATTATTTATTAATATTAAACCTAGTATTACTACTATTAAGTAGAGTAATACTAATAATAATATTAAAGCTAGTAGTGTAGGCGATATTTTAGTTAAATTTACTAGTACTAATAAACTAGTTAAATTAACTAATGTTCTTTATGTACTGCAATTAGAAGTTAATTTATTAAGTCTTAGTTTAATAACTAAGAAAAATTACTCTTTATCTTTTAATAAAGATAATTGCTTTATATATAACTCTAATAATAATCTATTATCTAAAGGTTATTATAAAGACAGAGTTAGTATATTCTCTGTAATTAGTTCTACTTCTAGTATTAGTAAAGATTATAAATCTTATACTACTTTAAATACTATTAATAATAGTAATTTAGAAGATCTAGAAGAATCTAATCTAGAAGATAATCTAGAAATAGATAATGCTATAGAATTAGATAATAATTCTAATTTAGATAATAATTCTAATTTAGATATTATTTCTAATAATAGCAAATAATTAGTATTAAATAATAATACTATAGAACTATTACATAATAGATTAGAATATATTAATCTTAATGCTATTAAAAAATTAAAAGATAACGCTTTAGGCGTAGATTTTAATTTAGAGAATATTTCTACTACTAGAGTTAATTTAGATAATTGTATTACTTGTATATAAGCTAAATTAACTAAAAATTGCAATATAGAAGCAAGTACTAGAGTAGAAGCCTATTTAGATCTATTATATATAGATATAGGCAGGCCTATTAGGCCTAAAACCTTTAGAGGTTTTAAATATTATATTACTTTTAGAGATAGTTTTACTAAATATTTAGTAGTAAAATTATTAAAAACTAGAAAGAATATTATTAATGTTATAGAAGATACTATAACAGAATTAGAATTAGAAGCTACTAATAATAATAGCTTAGATTCTAATTCTAATAATAATTCTAGTAATTCTACTAGTAATAATAACTCTGTTATTATATTTAATAATAATAAAGTTAAAGCTCTACAATTAGATAACAAGTTTAAATCTAGAGAACTAGATAGTTATCTAATTAAAAAAGAAATAAATACTAGATATTCTAGTTCTTATACTTCTAAGCAAAATAGCGCAGCAGAAATAATTAATAGAGTATTACTTAATAAAGTAAGAGCTTTATTAATTAATAGTAATCTACCTAAGAATTTGTAGAGAGAAACTATATTAACTACTACTTATTTATATAATAGAACTTCTAATAGTTCTATTAATTTTAAAACGCCTTATAAGTTAAAATATAAAGAAATACCTAATATTAATAATATTAGAATTTTTAGATCTTTAACTTATTATAAAGAACCTACTAGTTTAATTAAAAAACTAGATAGTAAAGCTAGT
>NW_026056485.1:0-1670 GCF_023757985.1 Alternaria ethzedia | reverse complement strand
GTTTTAATATTTCTTACTAAGCTTAGTATAGTAGGTAAACATAACGCTTTATATTAAACTACTACTATAGTATATACGTAAAACACTAACTTTTATAATAAAGTTATTATATATAGCTAATAAGCGTACTACTTTAGATAGCTAATCTAATACTTTACTTCTATTCTATACATTCTAAGCTAAATAGTCTAATTATATACTACTAATATAGCGTTACTTATAGAGTAATAAGTATACTATTAAAACTATAGTAGTAATATACTTATATTAAATAGGTAACTAGAAGTATATTAGATTTTACTTTTAATACTCTTATATTCTAGCCTAGTTATCTTTAAACTAATTTTTTTTATATAGAAAGTTATACTCTATAAAATTTATATAGTTATTTATAAATATTTTACTATCTTTACTTAATAGTATAATATAGAACGCGTAAAGAAACTAGTCTATAGAGAAGTAATAGAAAGCCTAAAGGTAATCTCTACTATAAGTCTAGCTAGTAATTAACTATATAACTACTATACTATAAATAGAATATAGCTTACTTTAGTCTACTACTATTACTATCTATATATATAGATAGAAGAACTTTTACTATATCTACTTTAGGTCTTAGAGTATAAATATTAAATATACCTATCTAAGCTAAGTACTACGTAAAGCATTATTATTAGATAGATTAAACTCTTATATCTAGGCCTATAAGTAAAGCTACTTACTACTACGCTACTAATTTAGTATATAATATAAGTATACTATATTCTTTTTAGTAGAGTTAGTCTTAAAACGTCTAGTAGGTACTTAGTACTAGATATATAGCCTAATAGTTACTAGAAAATAACTAACCTAACTTAAATCTTACTTAAGTTACTTAGCTTCTTACGTAGATTATCTACTCTAGCTACTATTTTCTAACTACTACTTTTTATAGATAAATATAGCTACTACATTTAGAAACTCTTCTATTCTAGACTAACTAGCTATATTAAAGATAGTTATAAAAGTCTAAGAGAACTACTCTATAGTAAGAACTTCTTAGACTTTATTCTTAATACGCTACTAGAGAGTTCTATATAGATTTAAAGTAGTACTAAGTCTTATAGTTTAGACTTTAATAGTATTACTATCTATACTAAAGCTAGAATTATACTAGATAAAAGCCTTTAGTGCTTACTAATAGATAAGGTAGATATTATAGATAGTAATCTACTCTAGAGTTTACTTCTTATTTATTATAGTAAAGAATACTTTAATAAGATATATATATAGCGCTTCTATAAACGTACTAGAATTATAATAAAGTAGTAGACTAAACTTTTAAATAAAGTATAAGTAATAGGTAATAGTATAGAACTTTAGTATATTAAAGTACTACTCTCTATCTATACTTAGCTTATATAAGTTCTTTAGCTTCTATTTATATATATTAATTTACTCTAATATATCTAGTAAGTATTTTAGTGTTACCTTATTATAGCTATAATAATATAATATAGTAACAAAGTTATATAACGCACAGAGGTATTATATTATATTTAGATATAACTAAAGAAGAGAGGCGTAAATAGTAACTATCTACTATAATATAGCTCTTTAATCTATTTTAGTTAATTAGATAATATAGCTAATATTTATATAATAGAATACCTTAAGGCTAGAAAACTCTA
>NW_026056484.1:0-1675 GCF_023757985.1 Alternaria ethzedia | reverse complement strand
AGCTTAGGCTTTATAAAAAGTTAAATACTATCTAATAAAAAGTAAAACTATTATAAAGTATAAGTAATAGAATAGATACTTATAATAAGAACTACGCCTTTATACTTAGAAATATATACTTAGTAATCTACTATTTTAGCTACCTTCTTAATACTAATTATTATAATCTCTAGCTATTCTAAAGCCTAATTATACTTATATACTACTATCTTTCTAGTATAACTTATAGTAAAAAGGCTTTATAGAATATTAAGAATAATACTTTTTTAGTATATCTATAGCTTATCTAGAATAATATTATAATATAGATTTAAAACTATATAAATAATAAGATAAGTTAGCTAACTATTAATTTTATACTTTACTATAGCTAACTATAAAATAATAAAGTTTTATAAAAAACTTACTACTTAGCGTAGTAATTATAAAGTTAACTTAAGAAAGTAAATACTTACTTTTTTAGTAACTATCTTATAAATTTTATAAAAATATTTATACTCTAAGTTAACTAATACTTATATCTATTTAGTACTTTTTAGAAATATAAATACTAAAAATAAGCTTTTATTTATAAACTAGCTAATATTAACTAAGTAAGTATTAAGACTATATATTAGTAACTTCTCTACTAATACTACTATAGTTTACTTCTAAGCTAGACTTTCTTTAGAAGTAGCTAAGTTTTTATATATACTCTTTTTTATTTAAAGTAAATAATTATATTATAATAAAATAAGTTATAGCTATATTAGAATATACTCTTATATAGTAGTCTACGCGCCTATACTATATATAGATATTTACTACTTTATACATACTAAATATATTTATAAAAATATAGTCTTTTAAGTTAGAAGCTAAACCTTTATAAAAGCTTCTAAATATAGTATCTACTACTTTTATATTTACTATATAGATATTACTATTATAGTTCTATTTTTAAAGTACTATAAGTATAAAATAAAAAAGCTAAAACTTTTAAATAGACTCTATTTTTACTATCTTAAGATTAAAAGTAATAGTTTTATATATACTAACTATAATATTATAGTTAGTATATAATATACTTTAGTTTATAGAAACTTCTTTTATATAGTTATTTAAAGTATTATAAAGCTATTTTAGCTTATACTCTCTACTTAATTAAGGCTTACTTACTTATACTAAAGTTTAGCTAAAATAAATAAAGAATTTTATAAAAAACTATAATTTCCTCTAGTATAAGTAGTCTAGATATACTAAAGCCTACTTCTTACTATATATATTACTATAGTAAAATAATAAGTAGTTAAGAAACTTTTATAAATTCTAAATACTATAACTATTTATTTTAAAGTATAGAGTAACGTACTACTAGACTATAAATAATAGTTTAGCGTTAATTATTTAACTATAACTTTCTATTTTTTAGAAAATCTTAGTCTATTACTAGCTTATATTTAATTATTATCTTCTAAGCTTAAAAGTATACTTTATTACTTCTAAAGCGCTCTTCTATTTAAATAGATTTACGTCTATTTATATATATAAATAAAAAAATAAAAAAAAGTAAAGAATCTATACTAGCGCTGAAACTACTAATAAGCGCCTCTATAGTAGAAGTAGTATTTCTCTTTTATAGTATATTACTAGAGAAAAGTATAGTATTAAAGTATATACTTAAAGTCTTAAAGTA
>NW_026056483.1:0-1678 GCF_023757985.1 Alternaria ethzedia | reverse complement strand
GTGCTTAAGTTATTATAAACGTATCTAAAACACTTACGTTCTAGCTTTATACTAAAAGTTATACTTACTTCTATCTATAGTACTTTAAAACTTTTTATTATCTATCTTATTATACTCTATCTTATTGCTATATATATTATTATTATCTATCTTATTACTATTTATTTTCTTATTTATCTCTAGAAGACACTAAATCTATAAGTTTCTTACTTCTCTTTCTATAAATCTTATCTCTAGCCTTTAACATTTTTAGACTCTATTCTAGATATAGACTATATACACTAGCGTAACTTATTAATATATAAGCTAATTAGGTACTTAATACTACACTATATTCTAGAAAGAAAGGCTTAAGAATACTTATATACTAGAAGTAGTTAGTCTTATAAATTTCTAAAGAAATAGTGCTAGTCTATCTTAAACTCTCTATATAATAGTTATAAACCTTTCTAGATCTCTAGTATTAATCTATTAATAGCTAACTAACTCTTATTAATAGCTTATTCTTTAGCTTTAATATCTATATTAGAGGTTTCTTTATTCTTATCTTTTCTTTTATTACTAGTAAGGTTACTAACAAAGAGGCTAGATAGTGTATAGCTATTATATTTTATAGTAAAGATATAGATAATATAACTATAAGATAATAGCTTATTATTATAAGTTAGCTTCTAGATACGTATTTTCTTAAAACGTTTAATAAAGTGTATAAGCACTTCTAAAGTTAATATAATATATTATATAGCTTCTAAAAGAATTTTACTAAGAGTTATTATACACTTTTAGACTCTAGAAATATATTATCTATTCTCTTCTAGTTCTAGACTTTAAAATCTCTTACTCTTAATACTCTCTTAGTATAGTATAATTCTAGTAAACGTAACTTAGGTTTTAGGCTAGACTCTAGCAAAGATAGAATAAGCTATACTAGAAATAATTAAGTATTCTTTATCTATTATTATATAAAACTTACTATAGTTACTATAACTATCTAGCGTAATACTTAAGTATATTCTAAAGTACTTAAAAAGCGTATTATACACTAGTTAAAATAAAGTATTAATATACGTATTAGTAGTATTAATATTAAGTATATAATTAAAGTTAAATATATATATATTTAATACTATAGTTATACTTATATATATTTACGCGCCTTATATAGTGTAAATAGATTAGTATTCTAATAATAATTCTTTCTTTACAAATATTATACACACTACTATAGTTATTCTATTTTTACGTACTCTAAGTTTTTATAAACTATTTATTAAGAGTTTAGAGTTATATAAGTTAATACGCTTTACTATACGTTAACGTAGATAAGTAGAGCTCTTAGCTAAATTACTTATAGTACTAAGTAGATCTAGTTTCTTCTATATATAGAAGGTTAACGCTAATAAATCTTAATTTATAGTATAATCTTATGTAATAGTGTCTAAAAGTGTTATTTTATTAGCTTTAATATTTAAGAAAGAAGCTATATTAGTAATTATATAAAGTAAATTTATAATATAGAGATAGAAATTATATATATTAATAACTAGGTCTATTTATCTTTATATACGTAGAACTAGCTCTTTATTTTAATATATACCTCTAATATCTATTAGAGAATCTAGTAATGTAGAATCTATGTAAGCTAAAGACGCTATATTCTTAATAATAATAGTTATAT